>NC_071614.1:7995000-8012500 GCF_014839835.1 Dryobates pubescens | reverse complement strand
GAGTGGGCACTTAGACTTGCCTGTTTTCCTAACTAATATAGCTTTACATGAGAAATATGGGACAGAAGTGGATTGGAAAACCAATATTTCAGACAATTGATGCCTAGTACTGATTTTGTCAGCAAGTTCTGCCTGCCAGTCTCATTTAGTGCAGAAAGCCTTATTTGTGACAGAGGATATTTTCTTCTACTGACTTTAATTACTCTCCCTCTGGAGTTAAAAAAAAAATCTATTGAACAATATTAAGTAAAGACATGAATAATTTGAATTTTGATATTTTTTGTAAGGGCCACTTTGACCTTTTCTTCTGGTGCACCTAATTTTAAGGTATTTCCCTACAGAAATTTGCTTGCTACACAACACATTTTTGCATCAGGCTTAGAGCAGACAAAGAATGGTCCCTTAAGTTCCAAGGCCTTTCAGAACAGAACTCAAACAAGTCTCCTTCCCTGGTCAGGAGAGGCAATATAAAATGTTGGGAAAAAAACCCAAACACATTAGTAGATATGTTCAAGAAAAAAATTGAAGGAATTTGAAAACATTCTAAAGAAAATTCTGGATGTAAAGAGCTGCTAAGGGGAAAAAAAAAATACAAAAGATGAAACCCATCTCTTGGCAGCAATTCTAGATTACACAAATCAATCAAGATTGGGGATAGCTCGGCTGCTTTAGAAGGCTAGAAATTTAGTCTCTCCATCTTCTCCAGTGATCAATGTACTTTCAAAATTGTACTTTCCTCAATTCTTTTGTTTAAGATGATCAACTTTCTGGACTCCACAGAAGATTTCTCTTTTCCTCAGTGTGAATTTCCTACTCCCAGTCTGTAACACTCACTCTATTCATGGTGATCTGACCTAGTACATCACAGTGATGCTAGCACTCAGATAATTTTTTTTTTCTTGCTTTCTCCAAGTTTCTTAGTGAAAATCAAGTAGGTCTCAGCCAACTTTCAGAGTTGGGGTTGGTTGGGGTTCTTTTTGGCTACAAGACTTCCTTATTCTATCTAAAGATAGAATGGTGAAAGTCTCCATATACTTCTAAGAAACATTAATTTTATAATAAGTAAGCTGAATTTATAAGATTTGCCTCCCTTTCTGATACAGTCCAAGCATAACACAACAATGGTGAATGGAGTTCCTAATATCCAATTTAAACCTCCCTTGACATAACTTGAGATTGTTTCTTGATGATTTTTAGAGTACAAAAATGTGCAGTCAAGATATGGATTTTTTTTTTTTACCAGGAATTTCAACACTTATTTTTATTGTATGATGTGGCCTGCTACAATTTATACAGCAAGAAGAAAACAAATCAAACATTTAAGGTTTAAGATGGACCGGACATCTTTGCATTAGAGCTCTCTTATTCTGTGTTTCCACCCTTGTTACAAGATCACTTGGACAGCCCTTCACTCTCTGTGAATATCTTGGCCTTTCTGACTAAAACCTGCAATGATAAATGCATTGAGTAATTTAACTGTTAAAAAGACTACCTTGAATCTGCCTCCAAATGTCCTAAGAGTTCTCCTGATGAGAGGTGCACTTGCCAAGACCTGAAGAACTTGCCACAGAAAGGACAGCAGTAAGGATAGGATATTCCCTATGGGATTTGAGGTCTAAGCGTCCCATGGATGATCATCATTAGGGATGGTTGTGCTTAGCATACTTTTAGAAACATTATCTGAAGTGAAAGGATTTTTTAGAGCTTCACATAGATGTGAATACTCAGATTGAAAACAGTAAACTGAGATAGTGGCATTAAAGGAGTTTATAGAAGGAAAAGATTCCTACCTGAGCAATACACATTCCTGGTCACTTTGGTACTTTAAACAAGCAACACAGTCCAGCTACTGCAGATAGTATAGACGGTGATAGACCCATAGTATGGTGTGAGCTGGAAGGCACCTCTGATCATATCACAGTATAACTAAGGTTGGAAGAGACCCCAAGGATCATCAAGTCCAGGATTCCAAACCTCTCAGAGAGGAAGGACGTCTTTGACTAGATGACATTGCTCAAAGCCCTATCCAACCCCACCCTGAACACTTCCAAGGATGGAACATCCACAGCCTTTCAGGACAACCTGTTCTAATGTCTCACTGGTGCCTCAACCTTTTGCCCCAGTGTGAAATAAAGCATTTAAATATCCTGTGATCTAAATGAACAGCACACTAAACAATACCACTATTCATTGTTTGAAAGCTTTAGGACGCTTAAAACCGAGTATCAAAAGCACTATCTGAGCTGAGGATCTAAACAAACAATAAAGTAATATTAAAACCTAGTGTGAAGTGGTACATGTTTGAACTGTTTTATTTTCAGGGAAAGCCTCATTAAAAATTGTCTGGTTTCATGAGGATAGACAGTCAGGAGCATATAAAAATTAAAAGAGAGCAAAAAGGTTGACAAACTATCAATTCCCATGGACATCTGGGCATGTGTTGGAATTAGCGGAAATAAGCAATCCTATTTTATGTGTAGAATCTGAGCAGAAAGTTCCTCCCAGAAAGAATAATTTGCCATTGGAATGTGCTGCCCAGGGAGGTGGTGGAGTCACCATCCCCGGAGGTGTTCAAAAAAGGATTGGAAGTGGCACTTGGAGCCATGGTTTAGTTGTCAGGAGGTGTTAGGTATTAGCTAATAGGTTGGACTTGATGATCTCTGAGGTCTTTTCCAACCTGGTTGATTCTGTGATTCTAAGTGTTAATGCTGAAGTACACTACAAACATGTAGGATTTGAGCTTAGGTGTTAATGTTAAAACATTTAACACCTAACACACTACAAACATGTATTAAAGCAATGTATATCTTCAACTCCACGTGCACATGCAACACAAACATTTATAATAAAAGGGTTTGGGGTCTTTTTTTTTCCCCCCCCCCAAATTGCAGCTATACCACAAGAAATGTGCCTCAGCTCAAGACATGTCTTTGTTGTCTCATAATAGACTCCCTGTTAAAATGAGAAGTTAATCCACTTACACTCTATAATACTTATAAATCTAACTCCTGTATGTGTGAAATGCCTACACACACAGGACTCCATTAGACACTCTGTCACTGTCCAAATACAATTTTCTCTTTCTATCTTTTTTTCCTCAAATGAGTCAGTCAGAAACCTTTGATAGCACCATTCCAAATGCAAATAATTCTGTTCCAACTGCCTCTTTACATTAGCTAAATGAAGTCATCAGTAAACAAAATTGGAAGAAATCTTAACACAACTGCTGTAAACAACTTGAAAAGTTTTATATCCCAAAAGATTAAAACTGTTAGGAGACAGTTCAGATTCACTGGAGATGTTCACCACAGCCAAAAAATAATCTCTCACATCTCACCCAAACTGATACTGGTCACAGCAAATTATAATCAAAGATAGATTTCGTGGAGGGTGATAATACCATTAGATTTAAGGAATTAAAAATACATGAAACTTTTGAGTTAATGAACAGGGTCCTTAACTGCTCATTTAATTCAAACAGCTGTTTGTTAATGCCCTAAGCAGTGTCATAAACTGTGAAAATACTGTTGAGTGCAAGACACTAGTTAATGCTATAAAGCAACACATGCTCTAATATTAAAAGGATTTAATGGGATTAATAGAGAATAAAACATTAACTCCCTATTATGATGTTTTTAGGACCCAAGGGCAAATTCTGGCTAAAAAGGACTCTGGTTCTAAAAGCAGGAAAAAAAAGTAAACTATAGCACTGTACAGCAAATCATGGCAATTTTATGCTCCTGAAAAAAAGTGGAACCCTGATAAGATCACATCTGTTCCAATCACAGCCTGGATAAAATCACTGTTTACTAAAGTCCTAAATAACTAAATATGTGGAACCCCAACAAGATCCCATCTGTTAAGACTATAATTTGGATAAGGTCCTATTACAAAAAATTCTATATGATAACATATTCACTACACACAAAAAAATGTTTTCTATGGTATCAACTATTTTTTTCTCCATAGGGTTACACAGTATTGTAAAAAATCCTACAACATCATTAACAGGCTGGAGGAACGTTAATGATGTGTTAGGATTTGGAGTGTCAATTCAAAAAAGCAATCAAAAACTAGTCAGTGTTTAAGCTATAGAACCTTAGTCATACATTCTTAATTCCAGCTAGTTCAAATACAAACACAGAATATTTTTTCACTCCTAATGCAATGGCTAGTTTTATAGCCTATTTAGTTCAGGTGCTAATCACAAGAGATGATTAGCAAGGGTGACTGCTAGCTTTTCTGGGATTCATTTGAAAGATTATTCCGGAGAGTAGGTTGAATGAGGTCTGTGGTGACAGGGTGGACTTGGTGATCTTTGAGGTCTCTTCCAACCTTTGTGATTCTGTGTGAATTGACCATTATAGGTGTAACATATCTGAACACTAACAGCAGTAGGAGAATTTAAAGAGGGGAAAAAAGTTAATAAATCAATAAAATGTATTTCAAGTGCTCAACCTTTTATTGAAGAGTCATACTGCAGAAAAGATTAATTCAGGATTTGATTTTTTTTGACTGGAGGAGGCAAAGCTAAACATGAACAGACCAGACCAGGTTGGAAAAGACTTTCAAGATTGAGTCCAACCTACCGTCCAACACCATCTAATCAACTAAACCATGGCACCAAGCACCCCATCTAGTCTCTTCCTAAACACCTCCAGTGATGGTGACTCCTTCCTCAAAACAATTGCTTTACAGGGTAGTAGATAACATAAGATGTACTTCTGTCCTTTTAAATTGAAAAAGCAACCCACCACAAAGCTTAGCAATACCTTCTAGGCAATACAATGGCAATTATTTGCTTCATTCCTTTATTTAAGATTCTTCAAAGATGAATAAGCATTTGTAATTGTACCTGCATAGAAGATATTTTCACCTGGACATCACAGATCATGACTTTTAAAAGACGACAGGACCAGAGAGAGTAGAGCCCACTTCTATACAAAAAGTGAAGGCTGATAGTCACCATAAATGCAAGAAAAGATGTGAATGTTCATAATTTCTGGTTAAGTTCCTCAAGAACACACATTTCCAGTGCTTAGCACCTCAAAAAGAAACTGCTTAAACCCAATCCCATATCCAGAGGATGAGAACAATCTACTTCCTCAGCAGTGGCCTTCAATTAAGACCTGTCTTAATTTTCACATACCAACCTTCTCCAGAAAAACATAGCAATAGTGAAGGATAAGGAATGAAGAAAGAACTTCAGAAATAGAGTTCTCCATGTTTAGAAAAACTTAAAACACTTAGAAATGATAATCAAGATACATTGGGACACCCAGTTCATCCCAGCAGAGAATGCAGTTTCAGATACAGGCTGCTGTTGTTATCCTTATTATTAGCTTGTTTTATTCTGGGAACATATAAAACAAAAGGATGTTTCTGAATGTTTATTCTAGATTCCATTTGCAATGAAAGGCTCCACTTCCCTGGCTCCTCCTGGCTGGTAAAATCATCCTACCCTTTTATTTTGGCCACATGTCTGTTCTGCACTACAGACTTTCTTCGCTGTTTGAAACACAGCATTCAAAAGACCCTTCCTCCTGACTTTTGTTCCACTTCTTACAGTGTAATATACCTGCAAGCCAGCTTCTCCATGAAGAAGTGCTCTGAGGTCCTTCAGAGCAGACTACTACATGCATAGTAAGTGTGGAGAACCCAAGAGAAAATGCTGGGCATCTTTCCTACAGAAGATGACTACTACACTGTCACTTGCTTTAGTACTTCCTACCACACCTAGAGTCACAAATACTTCCTGCTTCTTAGTAAGTGACTTGATTGCTCAAGATGCATCCAACCTGACCTTGAACACCTCCAGGGAGGGGCCATCCACAACCATTCTGGGCAATCTATCCCAGTCTGGACACCCTTATACTGAAGAACTTCTTCCTAAGATCTGTCCTAAACCTACTCTCCCTCAGTTTAAAACCATTCCCCCTTGCCCTGTCGCTAGACACCTTTATGAAAAGTCCCTCTTCAAGAGGTTCTATACAGAGAGAGTGATTGCCCACTGGAATGGGCTGCCCAGGGAGGTGGTGGAGTCACCATCACTGGAGGTGTTCAGGAGGAGACTTGATGGGGTGCTTGGTGCCATGGTTTAGGTGTTTAGATGGGTTGGATGCAATGATCTTGAAGGTCTCTTCCAACCTGGTTTATTCTATTCTAATCATATGCTCAAATAGCCTTCCCATTCCTTCAGGTATTGGAAGGCAATGGTAAGGTCTCCTGGAGTCTTCCCTGCTCTAGGGCTGAACACCCCCAGCTCTCTCAGCCTATCCTCATAGTAGAGGTGCTCCAGCCCTTGGATCATCCTTGTGGCCCTCCTCTGGACTCGCTCCAACAGATCATGGTACTTCATGACATGGATTTCAATCTTGCTGCGGTGTCTGATCATTCTTCTCAAATATTTTTTGAGACTGGTTATTCTTTTGAAAACAAACAAACTGAAAGAAAAATGCTTGATCATTCAGAGAGGACCACCAGGGATGGTTTGCAGGTTTGAAGTGATGATCTTATGGATCCCATAACAGTAGGAAATATTTCCAAGAAAGATAAATGTTTATCTTGTGCCTACAGTTCTAGATAAGAAGCTCCAACTGTCTTAACAAGACTTTTATTGGTCTTCAGCTTTCTCTTTGTAACCAATTTTGGTCCTATTTTTGATACAAATGAATATGGAAACACAGTATACATATGAAGGCAAGGTTTAATACTAATATTCTCTCTTGACAGCGATAAAAACTGGGAGGCTATGCCTCATTGTTTAGTGACAAAATTAATGACTATTATTATCCATCTTTTCTCTTCACCTTCCTTTGCATCTACATCTTGAGTACTGTGAACTGAAAATTAAACTTAAAAATGAGATACTAGCCAGCAACATGAAAGAATACCTTCTAACAAGTTCTGGATTGTAATTTTAATGTGCTAGACATTAAGTCTGAATTATCATTTTTAAATACCAAAAAGAATACTATGGCATGTAAAAATGGATCCCAACAGCACATACCACACTTGCCAGTTCCTCACTGACTAAGCAATACTACTAATAATGCCTTTTTTAAATCAAATTGTATTATTCTTCAGAACTTCAACTCATATGAAACACTTTTGAGTTAATTTTGCTCTACAATGTCGAAGGACATTGCTCTACAGTGTCCTTGTAAACTTACCAGCAGAGCAAAATAAACATTGCTCATGAATAAACAACAATACATTATTATATAAGCAAATGTGGGAGCAGATCAAAAGCAAAGCAACAGAAATTCCTCTCCTGACTATGGGAAGAAATAAGCAGTGGTTGTGGCTTCCAAGTTTCTCACTGTTGAATGCATGGATGTGGCAAGACAGCTACCTGGAAACAAATGATTGTCCATTGGAATAGGCTGCCCAGGGAGGTGGTGGAGTCACCATCATTGGAGGTGTTTAGGAAGAGACTGGATGGGGTGCTTGGTGCCATGGTTTAGTTGATTAGATAGTGTTGGATGATAGCTTGGACTCTGATCTCAAAGGTCTCTTCCAACCTGGTTAATTCTATTCAATTCTAAGTTTTCAATGTTTGGATGAGGTCTTGGGCTTGAGTTTGTATTAAGCAGTAGAATTCCTCACAGTTTTGGACTAAAGTATCTTCAGCTATTTAGATACTCACATTCTATTTCTTAGACATGAAAGGCAGATCTGATCTTAACAAAGGGTATCTTAGAATCTGCTGAGCTAGAAACAAAAATGGCCAAGACAAGAGTACAGGTTTCAGTGCTAGAAGAACCTTTGCTTCTCAGTGTAACAGCAGGGTGATCAAAATTCTCTCCTGTAGCACTATTTTGATGATAATCCAAATCAATTTCAATCCAAACAGTAACCTCTATAGATTAAAAACAAAAATTTATGAGTTTATAGGTAGCATGATGTGGTTTCATAGGAAAAAATAAAATAGCACTTTGGAAGGCACATTTGAGAGGTATACATGGTGTTTCAAGATCCTCACCCCTCCAAGGATCCTGAAAGTTAAATAGTTCTTTTCTCCTCAATGAAAGACTTAACTAAAATAAGCAGTATGAAGAAATCTCCAACTGTGAACTAATTAAAGACAATTCCCTTTCATGGTTTTCCCACTAAATGCCATTTGTGATTTTGTTTTGCTTTCACAAGGTTGTCTTACTTTACATATCTGTCTAAGCTTAATACAAAATACTAATTATTCTAAATAGTGGACAATATAAACACAACCTCAGGAAGTCAAACATCAGCATTCATTAAAAGCCTGAGGAAAAAAAGTCAAGTTTTAAACTGTAAAAGCATGTGTGAGCTCATACTAGCAGTACCCTTGACCCTTATCAAACAATAACCAAAAATAAACAAATAGCATAACAAAAAGGGAAATCAGGAAGCCATTATTTTAATTTGCTTTGGAGCTAGACACAGCATAACAAGCAAGTGCCTATATAATGCTCACATCAGCCTTTGGAATATCTATGCTACTCCCAGTTAATTTTTCAGCACCTCCAGATCCATTCGGCTATATGACAATGTAAGTAAATAAGAATTAACCAATCCAGTTAGCATCCTCGGGGGTTTAGACTCAACCCTGCTAAATGCACATTGCCCTGTGGCAGAGTTTTCAACTAACATTTATAAAGATGCAAGGGAAAAAAGTGTCAAGGGAGAAGGAATGTGGTTTGAGTTCAGTGTTCAAGTGTTTTGTGCAGAGGTTTGGACTACAGACCTCTCAAAGTCTTTCTAAACCTCAATGAGTCTATGATTCTAAGTCCAGGGAGTTATATCCTCCTCCTTAACTGCAAAGATGTTTTGGTTTCATTCTGACAACACACCACCTCCCTGATGCTTGCTTCATATGCTGCTTAACTCTGCCCACATCACCAATCTGACAGCCAGCTCCCCCCACTTTGACTGCCAGCAGCCTCACAGTTGGTCTCCTATCCTATCACCAGGCATGCATTCACGACGGTCAAAAGTCAGACACCTCATACCTCCTGGCTACTGAATGTGCATTATAAAAAGTTAATACTTCATCTTAATTACATATGCAAATGTTTAGGACATTCAACTGAGAAAGCCCTACCTGCCTGACAATCACAAAAAATGACATCAGTTTACACTCTGAAGTACTTTGGCACATCTGTGACAGCACAGAGTGGTCATGCATACATACGTAGAGCAGAAGTACTTAATAATTATCCCTGCTGCAGCCAAAAATATCTTGTGCTGAAGGGAGGATTTGTGAAACCTGAGAAATCTCTAAAACTGAAGAAAATCTGCCACCAGGGACAGCTGACAACCTTTTCAGTTCTTACTGATAGTGCTTATAAGAGAAATAAGTTATAGTGCTATCTTCAAGTATTTACTCAGGACAATCCCAGCAATACCTTAAAATTAGGAGAAGTTCTTACCACCCACACTCATTTTCAAACCCAATTCACTAGGTCAGAATAAGAACTGCAAGAGTAAACCCACAGCTTTAGAGAAACTCAACCTATTCAAAACATCAGCTCACTTCCCGCCAGTGCCTCAGCTCCAAGGAGTAGTTTATGAGCTGACAACTTGACAGTATTTCTTTGTTATGACTGGCTGAGGACATTCAATTGTCATACAATAATTTTCAGTAATTAGTATACATATTAGAAGTAACTCATCTTTTCACAAGAACAATGTTCTTTTGGATAAACAAGAGCTTCGGCAACACTGAATTATAGAGGCCATGCTACTAATTTATGGTGGGTTACAATTATACATGTTGTGGGCCACAAGCACTCTGTGGGCTGTGTAATGAAGGCCAATAGTTTAAAAACTGATTAGAATTACAAATAATCTGCCAGGTGTTTTCATTGCTGTTATGGAAGACAGCATTATCTTAGTCTTGAGACTCCAAAGCCAAGAGGAAAATATCATGGAAAACTTAATGTCAATAAAACTCCAGAAATCTCTTTTCCCAAACAAGTATTATTTTCACATCACTGATCAAGAATGAAGGTAGCATAGTAGTGGCATGACCTCTAATATTAACACAAAAAATAATCTCATGACGCCACACATTGCTGTACTGGTCATGCAAATTTGATCACCATACTGGTTCTCTTCCTAGGATCCTAGAATGGCTCAGGTTGGAAAAGACCTCAGAGATCATCTACTCCAACCACTCCTGCCGTGGACAGGGACCTCTCAACTATAGTCAGCTGCTCACAACCTCATCCAACCTAGCCTTGAGCACCCCCAGGGAGGAGGCATCCAGATCCTCCCTGGGAGGTTGTAGTCTCACTACTCTCCTAACACTGACTCCTCCCTTAAGCTTAAGACATCTGAAACCTTTTTGTTTTGCCCATCATTTACAGCTTCTGAAGGTAATGATAGGAGAGTTTTCTTCTCATGACACCAGACAGCTAAAGTTAGACTCATTAGACTGCAAACTGACTTCACCATCACTTTGGAGGACCAAAAGTCACTGAATCACACAACATCTTACACAACCTGCAAGAGATTTGTGGGCACAACATGAACTGAGAGGAAGAATAATTGCAGGAGAATGGTAGGATATAGGTGGATATATCTGTACTTGCATCAAAAGGATTAGGTCACAACTTTGTCTCACATCATGACATGAAAATAGGAAATTTTCCTTTAAATTCAGAAAAAACCCAAAGTTTCCAAAGTCCTTTTTTAACCCCCCTCACACTAGAATTTCAATGCAGAATTTTAGACCCAAGAATGCTGCATTAACCCAGGTAATGGTTATCTGTGGAGGGTAGGCAGTCAATAGCATTACAATAAACAAAACCTATAGGTATATAACCTATAAGCTATTAAAAAAATGAAAGTATTATTTATGCAACATATAATAAACTGTTTTGAGTTCAATGGGCAAAAAAAAAAACCAGCAGTGTTTTTGTTTTAGATAATTCATATTTTCATTTGGGAATGGCAATGTTACTGCAAGCAGTATCATTTGATGTTTTGCAACCAGCTTCAGCCAGTCCTAGGTTTGAAGAGGTTTTAGACAAAAATGGTCACAATGTAGAATATGAAAATATATTCTGGAAGACAGAATGGGGGGGGGGGGGGGGGAATATAACAGTAGTGTGGATTTATAAGATTAGCATAATGCTAAATAAGTTTAGCATAAAAGTGTAAGAACTAAGGAGCTTTCTGTGACTGTCCACATCACAAGAGGTGGAAGGTTCTGAAGTTTAACTCTCCTGGAAAGTCCCCTGCCTATATACACAGATCTGATGGATAGACAAGTAAGATCTGTTGTGTGGTTAAATTATGTATGGGTTTTAAATATATTAAAATACTCAGACCATGTGGTCTGATACAAACACCTATGTGATTAAATCACTAAGGGAAGGTAATAGCTGTGCTCAGGTGGCAAGTGTGACTGTTTTCAGGAGCACTACATAAGGAACATAGGAAAAAAAATAATGAAAAACTCCATAGAACACAAATTATATAAAGAACATGAACTAGATTTATATTACCCACAATGTCAAGGCCACAACACCATTCATCAGTTCAGGGTAAAACCATTTTGCTATCATTCAATGCAGACACAGCTTATTCCATTTCAGTTGGTAAGGAAGAACAAGCAGGTATGGGATAGCCTATAGATTCCCCATGGGTATACACTAGTGCTGTACATTGCAAGGGTTATGTTAGAGCTCTAATAACATTCAACATGAGAGAAAATACATTTACATGTTAAATTTGACTTGGACACAACCTTTCCTCTTTAATTACAAGTAGCAAGCAATAAAAAGTTTGCCATTGAAATATCCTTATTGAATGGACACTAACTTCTAACTAGTTTTTCTACATCCACTTAATTTCTTTTACTTACAAATCCCTTAAAAATTCATCTGAGATGAATGACAAAGTTTTGTCACCTTCTGTGACAACTCTTCTGTCATGTTTAGATTTCATTGGTTAAATCAACAGCACAATTTTTGTCCTTCTGGGTCTTGGTTTGCAGAACTGCAAGCTGTGCTGCAGACATAGCTTTCTGAGACAGTTGGCACTCCCCAAGTTTATAATTCAGATGGATTCAATCCTGTTATAGGGCTGCAGCTTAAATCACTACTGCATTTGAGATCCATTACTTAATAAACAAAAACCCCTATCTTCTGCAGTTGTGTTAAGTGTGTGTGTCACTGAAATTTTATATTGGATTAAAAACCAAACCAAACCAAATTATAACATTTCCCCTTATTTGTGACAGGTTTTGTACTCCAGCATGCTTTTAAAATACAGGTATTGCCTTGTCCACTGCAGAAGAATATCACTATGCAACAGTGGTTCTCTAAACCTTATTGCACCAAAACAATTGCATTTGTGGAAACTGAAGTGTGAAGAGCTCTTAGGAATGATAAGAAGGGAACTGAATATCAGTTCATGATTCTGCATAAGGGTAACTGTAAGTGGTGATCTTTGCAACAGAGTAAAACCTTTCAGCTTCATTTCAGGAACCCTTTGTACTTGTAAATTTACTTTTCCTACAAAGACAATTATGGCTAGATAAACACAACATGCAACATATTAAAGAAAGTGGGGGGCATTAACTACTTAAAAGCCAAGTTTCTGCTGAAAACAATGAGGCTGCAAAGATAGTGGAGCGGGGACACGGAGTCTCTGTTCTGCAGTAGCTAAAAGATGATCCAAAGAAATGAAGGTAGTCATCATTATGAAACAGGCACCATGGTCCTGACCTTCTGTTAAGTACTCTGAGGATGACTTTCTTTAGCTGTACAAAGCTTAGCATAGGTCAAGTTTAAAACAAAAACCCAAAAACAAATGATGAATGCTCATGAAGAAGTCTTTACTACATATTGACTAAGCTTGGATTTTGGACTCATTTGGATATTTGCAATTAGTCTAAAATTCTATTATTTTCTAAGTGAAGTCATGAGGAATTTCCAGTTCTTAGTGGAAAAAGAATAAAAGACTTTCACCCAATCTTCTGACTCCTTAGTTGTCTGATCTACAGCACCCATCTGAACTCCCACTGTTGCTTCCAAAGCCTAGCTCAGCCATCTAACAGAGGGAACTATCATTGCAGATCTTTGCTCAGATACACTGGGCACAAGCAAAATCTGCTCATGCAGGACCTTCTACTGAAGCAGGTTCTTATCTCACAGCCAGACTGGATTAGGACCCATGAAAAAAATTCTCATTTCTACCAGCTGGGCAACCCATCCTGAGATGCTTATTTGTAGATTATAGAATAGAATAGACCAGACCAGGTTGGAAGAGACCTTTGAGATCATCGAGTCCAACCCATCACCCAACACTATCAACTAAACCATGGCACCAAGCACCCCATCCAGTCTCTTCCTAAACACCTCCAGTGATGGTGACTCCACCACCTCCCTGGGCAGCACATTCCAATGGCCAATCTCTCTTTCTGTGAAGAGCTTGATGATGATGATTTAAAAGAAAAAAAAGTCTTTTTGTCTAAAGTATCCTCTTTTTTTTTTTGGTCCCATTTTGCCCACTACCTATATGAAACCTATTATCATATCAAGTTCCTGGTCAATCCCAAAACTTCCAGAACAGCAGAGTTCTTTAATTTTTATTTGACTACTCTGTACCACTGCCCACTGAAAAGATTATGCGCTTATTAAACCACTATTCACCAGCACTGAAACATCTCTGTGCTCACTGACATGCAAAATGGTTTGCAGCCACTTCCATCTCTGACATGATCAAAGAGGAATGACAGCTTTTGAGCACTCTTACTTCATAAAAAAGCAATATACCTTAACAAAGGGGGTGGGATGTTCTAGTTGAAAACCCAAAGGCAAATGAAACAAATGTAAATAAGATCCAAATAATAATTTCTATTAACATAGCAGAAGTCTGCCCAGCTATTCACATCTAAAATGTGTATTCAAATCACACCTGTTCTGTTTCTCAAAAGTGCTATTTCAGCTAATTTAACCATTCATTCCTCTTAGGGACACATTTTGCTGGGAAATTTAAGCTCCTGGAAATCAACCTGAGCAAATCATGCAGCTAACTGATTTCTGATAATAGAAAATTTTGGCTGACTGGAAATGCTTAAAGACT
Organism: Dryobates pubescens; assembly: GCF_014839835.1. NCBI lineage: Eukaryota > Metazoa > Chordata > Aves > Piciformes > Picidae > Dryobates > Dryobates pubescens. The sequence continues at coordinate 7,998,427 of NC_071614.1, read as the reverse complement.
GTGGATGTTCATAATCCTGGTGGATGACTAGACAGTTTTGAGTACCATGTGTCACATATGCAAGCCTCAACTAACAAACTTGTTATGATCTAACTACCAGCAGTGCTAGAAGATCTGACAGAGAAATCATTCATCTACACAGGTTATCATTTTCCATGAATGGATATTAACAGAATATCATGGAGGATTTTCCCCTCTCCCTTTAGCAGGCAGAGAGGATCCTCAAATAATAGAAGTGTAGAACTATATTCATGCTTAAATTATTTGGTACAAAAATAAAGTGCACTGGCATACACGATTAGAGTTGAAATAATCCTTGTTCACCTATGGGGCAGTTTTGTTATTGTGCATTGCAGGAATGGGTATAACCAAAGTTACTACAACTTAATCAGGCAACCTCCCAAAAAGTATGGTCCCAGTGCCTTATTATTATTATTTCTAGCTGCAGCAATCAACACTTACATCTTAGTTCATGTTCAAAATGGACAGAAAGAGCAGAAAATGGCTACAGTGCAATTTATCATAATCTCTGCTCCTGTCATTGAGAAAAGGAAGACAGTTGTGCTGCACTGGGCTAAGAACCCCGCTCCCAACACACAAAGACCTGTTATTCATGTCATTTGGGCATAGAACTCTTCCTGGAAGGCTACCAGGATCCTGTTTTGGAGTTGGAGGTAAGAACAGTTTCCAAATCAGCTTCTCTCTTGTCATGTAGATAAACCAAAGTGCTGTGACAGGATCTTTAGCGATATAGCGAATCCACTGTTGTTGGAACTGCTTTTATCCTGCAGACTATACGATAAAAGTCATCCCTTGTGACCTCAAGCATGTCCTGACCACAACAAAACACAAGTCTTTGCTACAAATCCCCACTCCTAGATTCAGTGAAGGTTCTGATTAGTGCTCAAAAAAATCTCTTTCTTTAAACTTACATAGATGAATCTAACAAGAGACAACACACTCCGAGTCTTGTAACATAATAAATATAAACACATATCCATTTGAAATTCTTTAACACTAAACCCTGATTTGTATCAAAGCTGATTTTTTTTAAATATATATCTTAATTTTTAACCACAGTTCTGTCTTTACTGCTGCTTCATTAGCGTCTCTTTTGAGAGGGAATTCAATACAATTACTTCAAGCCTCCCTTTACCCCAAATTGATATTTAGTGTACGTGTTTTCACTATCACAAATCCCAGTAACACAGTTTCAGGGTTGTTTGTTGGACTGCTTACTGAGTTTGGCCTCAGGCAACTCTCTATACCACTCTATGATGTTGCAATCATCAAAAAGAGCTTCTATAAAATCATTGTGGCCCATTTTTTTCCATCAATGCATTGCCAGCTGAGCAATTTTGACTTCAAATCCCTCATTTTCTAATCAGATGGTTGAAAATTATTGTAACTGAAATTGCTCTGTCATATGATGCAGGTTCAGCTCTGAACCTTCCATTTTTCCTGACAGGTTTCTGTGAATCACAGCATGTGAGAGAGTAGTCAAAAACCCTCCCAACTATTTTTGGCTTCAGTATGTGAGCCATAGTTATAAAACTGAGATTACCTTTGCACAGTTACCTTGCCTTTGAACATGGGGTCAGAATGTAAATCATAGAGTAAAGAACATTTTAGCAGTTTAAGTTATTCTTGCACTCTTTATAACTTGCCAGATTTACAATGTTGCATCCTGGAAACAGCAAATTCCCTGCAAATTGCTCAGACAGGATATTGAAAAGACAAAGGTCTAAGCAATTGCATGAAGCTCTAGAATTAAAACTCATAATAAATAGGTAGATGTTTTCAGGTCTTTCAAGAATCCTGCTTTAACTGGTAACAGACAAGAGGTTTTGCCCTTCTACTGAAGATGATACCTCTTAGGCAAGTGGTCTACACATGTTCAATAAATCATTATTGAGTAACACAATTGCCATTGACAATTATCAGGCATCTTATGTTCAGAAAAGCGAGGAAAAAGAAGGTTCAGACCAAACTACTGACACCAACCTGTCTCCAATTTTCCTAGATCCTTGCTAATCAAGTTCAGAGATTTAATATTAAGATAGATGCTTTTCCTGACAGGTATGGATCTTATGACCATAATGATCGTTCAATGGTTATTTAAACTTATAAGGAGTCTGACTAGTACTGAAAAAGAAGGTTGATTAGCTACCATTCCTTTTTTTGGGATCCAATGTGAAACTAATAAAATGAAATAAAGAAATAATTCAGGTTGGTGAGGTTTTTGAAAGGTATTACAGTTCCTTACTGTTGTTCAGACACTATACAGTTCATATGACAAGGGGCAAATGAGCTACAAATCTGGGAGGGGAAAAAACCCAAACAATTATCTGTTCACAGCAACACACCTGCAAATGCTGTAACCTCACTTTGGTACTAAGAACATCTGGTTCTTGTTACAAAGGTGGCATGCAGTTCTGAAGTTCAGCTGGCAAAAATGCATGTATTTGTTCTAGGCTGCTCTGGTGAAGCCCTAGTGATTGAACCAATTCAATGATTCAGGCTTATGTCTATGCACTACTACAGATTTCAATTCCAGAGCCAAAAGGACATTCAAATATACATTTCTGCTTCTGTGGCTCCCTAGCTGAATCAGAAATTTTTGTGGGGAGAATAGGAATTGAGATGCCATAGATGTGTGCTCTGCACAGTCATGGAACTGCATTGAGTTGGGCTGATCACAGGATTTTAAGGGTAACTGCTTCACACTGCCAAGAGGCTGAAAACCTGTAACACAGAATCCACAAATCCAGCCTGACCTTAAAAACAGCCAGGGATGAGTCTTCCACCCCATCCCTGGGCAACCTGTTCCAGTGTCTCACCACTCTCATGAGTAAGAACTTCATAACATCCAATCTCAATCTACCCATTTCTAGGTTTTTTTTCCCCATTCCCCTCCAGTCCTATAATTACCTGACACCCTAAAAAGTCCCTCCACAGCTTTCTTGGAGCCCCCTTAAGATACTGGAAGGCCACAATAAGGTCTCCTCAGAGCCTTCACCTAAGACCAAATCCCACCTACTTCACCTTGTGTTCCAGCCAATTCCATGCAACAAAGAACAGTAAGAACATAGAAGCAGTTATGATTTAGCTCTATAACCTAAGGGTTCTCTTCTGCAAGATAGCTTCAGGAAGGCTGATTCCATCAGATTTGGGATTTGCTTTACCACAGAATGAACTGAGAGTAGAAACAAGCACTCTCAAATGTCCAGAATGAAGTGACATGAACTTCACAGAGGGTAGGTCAATGAGAACATATCACACAAGCACTTCATGTATATTAACTGACTTTCTAATTCATTGCAGATCAGGTTTCTTGTTTTTACAGCCCCAGTTGGGCTAAGCCTCATCTGAGAAACTGTCTCCTTCTACAGTTCATTACAGTTAAGACAGTCATACTCACTTTGTT